>NC_061776.1:27640096-27670096 GCF_022458985.1 Mugil cephalus | reverse complement strand
CGACCGATTTAGAATCACCAATCAAACTAAAGAGCATGTCTCTGAATGGTGGGAGGAAGCCCGCGTACTGAGAAAGAACCCATGCAGATACAAGGTGAACATTCACACTCTACACAGGACGCCCCAGTTGGTCGAAACCCAGAACCTTCTTGCTATTAAAAGTCAGTGCTAAACACTGAACTATCTGAACTACTGACTTATGAAATCGGGCAATCGTTTCTTTGTTTTTGTTTTTGTTTTTCAAACAACATGCAAGTAAGAAAGTATTCCTTTTGTTTCTAATTTCCCGTGACCCCATTAAGGTTCACAAATTAGTCGTCTGAGTGTCCATCAAATTGAATAAAAATATTGTGGTATTTTTTCACAGTGCAGCAGCCATTAATCTATGATCCACTAAGTGTGTTATGTATTGTGATGTGAGGGTTTGGTAACCTGTTAAACTCCAAAGGTTACATTTTAAAATGCATCTTCCATGTAAATAAACCTTAAAATATTGTCTATGAGTTTTAATGGGAATGGGAAAACTTTGGAATGTTTAATATAAAGGAAACAGCATAAAAGGTGAAACAAACACAATGATTATTATTAATGCTGAGGTGTGCAATTAAATATAATTAAATATAGATACCATTAATAAATATTATATATGTGTTGTATTATTTATTTATTCTGTCCTTTCACAAATAATAATCTGAATTTTGATTATTGAGCTCACAATCATGGCATCAATAATTAATATTATCATAGCCTGTATCCCTTACTATAGAACATGTAGTAAGCTAACAGTGTTCGTCTGAAGTGAATTATCACAGAGGTCTGAACACCTTATACTGACCAACAGTTTTCTTCTGATACTCAACGTTCCCTTGTTGAATGGGAAAACAATTTGAGGCAAAGTGTGATTTTGTATTGTTGTATCCTTACCCTTACAGCATAAAGTTTGATCACTGAGCTGCAGCATTAACTTGTATTCTAACAAGATTAAAATATATTTGCCCTGGAGATTAGCATAGTTAATTCTCCTTTTTTTCAGCTTCTGGGGCCGCTGCAGCAGGCTTTGATCAGTGTAGCGCGGCGAGGCCTAGGCTTGGCCTGGCCATCCGAGGCCTGGGTGTGAAATTGGTCTGATGTCATCCCCCATTCTCCACCTTCACCGGCTTTTAGCAGCCGTAATTATATTTCCGCCACAAAAGCCCTCGTCCCCTTCATTCCATATTCCAAGTTTGACTAGGAAGCGTTTAAAGAACTATGGCTAAATTACTCAGTGGGGGGAAGGGGGACTGGATGGGCTGTCTTTTGTCTGACAGAGACAATACTTTGTGATATGTACTTTTCTTTTCTCTGCCCGTCTGCCCTTTGCCTCTGCCTGTAGGAGAGGTTAAGTTTATGACAAGCAGATGCATGAACTTTGAGTAAATAAGATATTTTTATGGTTTGCCTCTTGATACACTGCTTTTAGCCTACGTGCAACCACATATGTTGCTGAAATGTTACCGCAGAGAGATTTAGAAACATTTCAGTGGCGTCTCAACAAGCAAACGAAACACTTGCATTTTCTTCTGCTGTTCTAAATGACACCCAAAGCATTTAGCAATGATGAGTTCATAAGTTGGATTGATTGAATACCATTTTAATCTATTTCATGTGCTGATAAAGGCTACCGGATAAAGTTGAATACGTTACTACATATGCACTGACTTGAAACCTTCTAACAATCCAACAAAGAGAGCAGTAGGAAAAGGGTGTATTTTGCAGTAGTAGTACAGTACGTGAATCAGTCAGTGCTTATTATTATGTGTAGGTCAAACCATCACAGGCTGTTTCTTTCGTGTAGGTTCTGAACATCCAGTGTTGAGTAGCTCAACTTGGCCCTCTAAAAAATGCTGTAGTCAAAGGTGTCATGAATTTATTCCCCAGTCAGTCCAACATCACAATAGAACCAGAAAGCCTGAGGGGTGAGGGTGGATGGGGGTGGGAGGGGGGATGGGGGTCACTCTTGTAATCGTTTGAACCACCTTGCACCTGCCTGATTGGAGGTGGAAAATGGCCCGTTATGGCCTGTCACATCTTCAACAACACAACTGGTGATTCAAAATAGTTATAAAACAAACCTGCATGAATATTTCCTGTCACCATTCATTTTTGAGTGGCCTTTTACTGTACTGTGTTGGAAACTGTTTGACAGTAGCGGCTGCGTTATTGGAGAGAAACAAAGGGCCAAGTTATTCTCTCAGAAATATTTTTTGTGTCATCAACCAATTTAGAAATCGAATGTGTTCATAACGGCCACACCCCAAGAGGGAGATACGTGTATCATGTTGAAACACAAATTGTTTGAATGTTGTATTTGAAGTTATAATGTAAAATTCTTGACTTCATTGAATATAACAACGTTTAAAGATGACGAATTGTTTTCTTTCATTTGCACTGAGTATAACTGATGTAAAAGATAACATGAAAGACATGATGAAAAGATTTACTCTCCTGTCCTTCAGTAGCATGCTGATAATAACCCCTGGACTTAAAGAGGAAAAAGATGTTCACTTCTCATCATTTCTTGGCTATAGTTTAATCACCTGCTGCTTTTTGCATGGACTTCCAAAGCATTTTGACCTCCATCCAGGTTCTCTGGCTACTCTGCCCCCACCACCTCACAGCCACTTTAACTTACAGCTACAGATTGTGGCCCCCAACCCACAGCTTTTTGCCCCTTTCCTCACCCAAGTCAAAAGTAGCTCAGCTCATCAAGTCAGCAATCGTTGGGCGTAACTTCCACATACAAGCCAGCTAAGAAAGGAAATGCAGATGAGGGCCTCTGCAGCTATTCAGAGAGCCCAGGTCACTGCTGCAGCCACTGCCAATGGGCCAGTTCCAGACAACTCTTTGGCTTTTTGTTGATGGATCTCCCTCTGCTCTCCATATTTCTTTCTTCCTCTCTGTTTCATTTTTTCTCCACTGTTCATCGACTCCGCTGTGATGTTGAGGTAAACCGCACACAGACTTGAACTGACACGTGTAATGTTGTGAGATTTCACCCGCTAGTAGACAGCTTGGTTGCTGGATCTGTTGTGGGGAGAAAGAGGTATTTTGAATTTTGTACATAATGTAAATTCCACATCCACACCAAGTTAGCCATCCTATTTAACTGTTCATCTTTTGACCTGTGAACATCTGTGTCTCATCCTGCAGAATTTCCGGCTGCGATTCAACCAGTTGATTGGGACAATGAATTGAAAATAATAGTGCATGTAATGGTTTTTGTTTCAGAAAGTTTGGTCTTTTATCACATTATCTTGTGAAACAGATGCTAATATAACACTGAGAACTATTACTAGGCTATTTTGACATTTTTTCTGTCATTTGTACCAAATAGGAACACTCAGAATGATTACTACATTTTCAAAAATGGGCTCCAGATTTGCCTCTCAAAACTTCTAATTATATCGTCAATGATAATTTTGCTTGTTTGACACTGGTTTCGATACCACAGTGCCTGAAAACGTACACAGTTTGACTGTCACAACAGCTTTCAAGTTACTGTGCTGTTGGTTATTATGAACGTCTCATTGGTTTGGTGAAGGAAAACATTGTGTGTGTTTATTTCACCGCAGCTCTGCAGAACGCTTGAATAACTGTACAATAGAAGAAAAAAAAATGAAAAGCCAGGAGAGTTATCAGTGCCTTTTTGGAAAGTGTTAGAAGTGGAAATTGATTCTAGGGCCATTGTTAGTAGTCACCTGACTGAATACTTAAGCAGAAATGAAACTAAGTGGTTATATGTGTTAAACTGTTTGTCCACACCTGTCAGCTCCTACTGTTCTCATCCTTCCGCTGTTTAAGCAGAGAGGACCTGAAATAATGCTCAGCTCAGATGCTCATGTCTGACCCTGTTAAACTGCATCCTGTCACATGATCACAATCTGAATAAGAAAAAGGACAGCAGAAATAAAATGTCCAATTTATATTAATGAACAGGGGCTTTACTTATGTTTAATGTACTACATCATGACACAAACAATGTGTTTTTATTGTTTTGTTTTGTTTGTTTTTTTGTTTTGTTTTTTCATGTGAATTGTTAAAATATTTTTTATTGTGCATGGCCCCATTACCAAAGTACCAAAACTTTTAAGGCCAGAAATTAGGAGTGAAAAATCCCTGCTGCTTGAGTGTGGCATGTTTTATGTTTAACCTCATGCAGGAGCTGATTTTCAAGCATGTTGTCGTTTTTAAAAATAAATAAAGTCACTCATTAATGTAGCTATAAATGTTCCCCTATTACCGCCTCTGCACCCCTCCCCGTGTGTCCTCCTGACCCCCAAATTCGTCCCAAAAATGTGCTTGCCAGTGCTGTCATGCGAGCTTGTATCAGAGGTTAAGGGCATTAAGGAGAATGAGGATTGTCTTATCTTAAGGGGACTCCAGCAGCCCTACATGTTTTCTGAAAGGAATCAAAAATTAAGAAAACTTAGAGTTACATGTTTTCACTTAACAACAAGGATGTCTGATAGGACTGGATTTGCGCTCACATTTAGTAAATGCTTTACGCAGACTCCTGCAGACGAGAAACACGTCGCAAATTTTATGAGGACCTTCTCGTCAGAGATATATTTGTCAATGACGTTATTTTTCCATGGATCAGGAAAATGCTGAACAGAAAATGTGCAAGAGGAACTGTAGCAGAATAACTGCTCCCGTCTCTTTGTTATGCGGCCTCCAATAATGCCATTTCTCAAACTGTTTGAAATGGAGGGTAGTTATTATTCTAGGAAGCAATTTGTTTAGTAGTGATGTAGTGATGCTGGGTGTGCAGGCCATAACTGTCCTCCGCACAAAGAAGAATTTTTATTATTTCTTTTTGTTTGTTTGTTTTATAAATCCACCTGTAAAATAAACAAATTTCACAGCGAAATTCTAAATATTAGCCTACTGTCTTGTGAACAGTTTTGCCTGTAGCCTACAACATTTCTTTCCTGTGCGGCTCCTGTTAAACAATAAAATAATCTGAAAAGTCAAACCCGCATTGTTGTCCTTTATTTACCATCACACCATTATCATATAAATATTTACAAGTTCAATATAAAAGAGAAATTCAGCTGTAGCAGAAAAAAAAACAGCTGATATTTTGTCTTTTAAAAAATCCCATTTGCGGCTTAGAAAACGACCCACAGCTGTTCTTTCTTTACAACAGAGTAGCCCTATATTTTTTTCTGGCTTGTATTTACATAACTTTAAGGCAGAAGCTTATTCAGCATTCTAAATGAAAGGAAGAAAAACGAACTAGAAACCTAAACAACAAAAAAGAACAAAAAAAGAAAAAAGAACATTCACTGCATCGTAAGACTTGATTTGGTTCAACATTAAGTAAACCCAGCAAAGGTGTTGCATTCAAAGAAGTTATTGCAGAAAAATAAGTTATGTCAACACTCCCTAGCCCCACTTCCACGCGACTAAAGGTGTTTGTTATAAATAATAATATAACGGTCTTTCTTAACAACAAATAAAACCTTTTTCCTGAACATTTGTGAGTGTACATATAGCATAGGCCTACTGTAGGTCCAGGATAAGGGTGGAGAGCAACAGTCTGAAACTTTTAGAGTTCTAGAGAAATGATAATGTTTCAACGGTCGTTCTATTTCAGTTGTTATAATCATTTAACAAATAGTTAAATCACCTCAAAGTTCAGTTTTGCGTTGCCGATTCTTTTCTGAAGACAATATATATATATTTTTTTTGTTTGTTTTGTTTTGTTTTTGTTAAACACTGTTCATCAGACGTCTTAGATAAAGTAGACCTTTAATTTCATGTGTAAAACATGTCCTTACATTCGCACATTTCGTGGCGCATTGAAGGCCGCTAAAAGGCTTATTTTACTCACACCAGAATTCAGCCATGACCTGCAGGTAAACATTCACTAGGCTACAGCACGCCAACAGAACAAATAAGAAAACACCAGAAAGCAGCCGAACAGAGTCAGAAAGTAGTTAGAAACACAGAGAACACAAAGCAGGCTATTTCCTCACTTCACAGTTTCCAGAATGCAGCAGGAAGAATCTTTGGATTTTTAGCGTAGACTACAGTTTAATGGCACAGTCAGCAGGGAGCCTGGTGGTGGTAACGGTCCAGCTCCCTCGTCCCTCGAGCTCACCCCGTCCTCCACGGCTCATAGATGTCCCCGCTTCACTTTTCCCACCTCTGAAACTATGCTTTAACTTTTACACATAGTGGTCCATTAAATAGGTCTGGATTTATTTTATGTTCTTTTTTGTTTTCAGATACATAGAGTAGGATCGCACACTGACAGGTTTAATTGTCAGAACAAATAGAATTGCGCAGTTTGTAGTTCATATTCTATTCGCTTTACTCTGGGTGTCCAACCACTGAAGACCGGACATAATGGACAGAGTCGTGAATTCAGGAGAAATCAAATATGGCTTTCTAAAATTTAGAGGGGAAAACAAACAGCCTACTTGTCTGAGGTAAAGTAACTTGATGGTAATTCGAGAGGGCATGGTAAATTGTTTAAAAGGTGGGCTAGCCTGATGCCCAGCATTCGTCTCAATCCCTAAAACGTTTAGCCACGTCTGCAGTTTTCAAAACGGATAGTCTATACAATGAACTTCTTGACTGTTTTAATTCAAACATAAATGTAATGATTCTGCTGGGGGGGGCAAAGGGGCGATAGGCTTGTTTTTTTGTTGTTTTTGTTTTTTGTTGTTTTTGTTGTTTTTGTTTTTGTTTGTTTGTTTTTTCCAGAGAAACCACCGGGTTTTAGATGTGGGCTATGGGGTTTTATTTGGCCTTGCAAGTGAACGATCAGCCCTTTGACCATTTAAACCATCTAAATAAATAACAAACACTGCAGATGAATGACTTGTGCACGGAGGACATGGTTTGTAAAGGGAAAACTGGGAAAATCGTCCCATTTCTGGCTGTGACATGAACGCAGCACCATCTTTGACTTTGATTGGCCGCCGTCAGTCGGCCTGGGTACATGTTACCCTTACACACCCTTACACACCTCACATGAACACACACGGAAGACAAACAAACGTCACGTCGTTGTCACTGGTTTAGTTTTAAATATGAATGCTGGTACTGGAATGATTTTATTGCATGGTTCAAGAACCCCCTCCCCCTCCCCTCCCCTCCCCTCTCCTCCGCGTGTGCCCTCTAGTCACTGTCCGACTTGGCGTCCTTGGACGCGGCGTGGTTGTATAGTCCTTGCGCCATGAGATGCACCGCCAGAGAGTTTTTATTCCCGGTGGCTTTCTTGATTTTTGCCCGCTTGTTCTGAAACCAGATTTTGATCTGGGACTCGTTGAGGCCGAGTTCGGTGGCCAGGCTCTGCCTCCGCTGCTCTGTCAGGTACCGGTTGTTCTGGAACTCGGTTTTTAGCCGGTGGAGCTGCTCTGCCGTAAAGGCCGTCCGGGGCCGCTTGTCCTCTTTACTTGGAGTGGGCGCTTTCTTTGGTTTGCGGGATCTGGGCCCTTGAGTGGGGGGTGGGAGTGGAGACAAAATGAATGACAGCCAGGGGTTAGGGTCAGTACTTTTGAGCTTTGTCACGCTTTCAAATCACAGGTGCAATAATAGCAATAATAATAATAATGAATAAACAGTTTTCGTTAGTTAGAACGCTACATATGCGCCGATACTCCAAAAAGCATAGGTCACATCGCTGGTTCGTGTATGTAAACCGTTTCCAATCATTCAGGCGAATATTTCTTATTCTAATACTTACATTTTTTATCAACCGATTGGAGTCAATACACCATAAAACTTGATCATTTTCCTTCTACTTGGATCTATAAACACACAGTTAAATAGCTACTTGATGGCGGACGTTTTATGACATCATATTATTGTGAAATAAATTTATTCTGAGACGCAATTCCTTTACAGGGGTTTTAATATAATACTAAGCTGTTCCTAAACATTAAATGGAGGATATTCTAATAGCCACAGCCCATCCTGCTGCACGGTGACTTCTGTGAGGACGGGAGGAGGAGGGTGCAGGTGGGGGTGGGATTAGGATATGATGGAGGATGGGGGAGTTAGGCGCCTCTTTCCTTCCCTGTTACCATAGGAACCCCGTTTTTTAAAATGTAGTTTCCTAAAATGATCTGTAGCATATTTTGCTTCCGTTTTGAGCGGAATGTTCAGAACGATCAAATCAAATATGTCCATGAGGGAAAAAAATATTTCAGCTTTCGCCTGTGAAGTATAAGAACACAGCAGGCATAAATCAACTGTGCGAGCCAACATTTGAGCCACTTTGCTTAAGTGTGCGTTCGGTTTGATGAGATTCAATATAACAATATAACGAACAGAACTGCATACAATGAGATCATCGAAGCTAGTTAGTTTAAAGCAAGAGCTTGTTTATTAAATCTAATAATGCGGGGAAGCTGCAGGCTCCCTGACCTCGAAGGCCCTTTGTGGCCATTTCCATAAGCTTGTGCCTGGACCTCGATGGAAACTTTTGTGTGTTTCCATACAACAATAAAAACACCATCGCTGGCCGTTTCCCATTCGTTTCGATCTTTTTCAAACGCCTTTTCCATAGATCGTAAACATTTTTCGATTTGGTTTTCCTTTGCTTGCGGTGTGGTTTAGTTTAGAAACATCATTTAACAGCTCAATCGTGTCGAAATCGTGACAACGAGAAAGTCCAAGTGCACCATGCGTCCAGTTTTAAAATAAACCCGGCTTCCGGCAAACTTTTCAGTTTGTCGATAACACACACCGATGTTATTTAATTCATTTCAAAGACAAAACAACACAGTAAAAAAAAAAAAAAAAAAGAAAGAAAGAAAAAAGAAAGAAAGAAAGAAAAAGGGGAGCGCTGCTGCTGCAGCAGAAAATGCTAGTTTGGATAGAAAAGTGTCTAATATTTATTCTTTTAGCCTAATACAGAAATGTTATCAACACTGATTTTTATTTCATTTTATTGGCGGTCGAAAGGCCATGAAGATCCTGTGTTAAGCATTTCTCTTTGAAACAATCTGTTTTGGGACTCAAGGCCCTCACTTTTAAGACCCCCTCCCATTGAAAAAAAAAATATGCTAATGGAATATTAACAAAGAAGACGGAGGAACAATGGCTTTAAACTTGGTTTTACGCACAAACGTTTCCAAACTTTATTTTCTGTTTAGTTTTTGATTTATTTTACAATTACTTATTTATTTGCACTTTTGGCGATGCCCAGTCCACTTTATCCTTAGTTTACAGCCACAGTCCAGATCGAATTATTTTTCTATTCATATAAAGCAACGCAAACTAGTTTCTGATTTGACTTTCAAGCAGCCTTCTTTGTGTCATATAGTATATTTAGATTGTAATATTAGGCTAATGATATTTTATATGCAAAGTACAAAATAATCAAGATAATATTAGTTATGACGGCAATAACGACTTTGTCAGTTATTACAAGTGATGTGTCTATTAGGAACAGAATTGGGCTCCGCACCGAATTATTTCTCTCTTTTTTTAAGCATTTGCAAAATGATGCAATGAAATGTTTTTTTTTTTGTTTGTTTTTTGTTTTTTTTGTTTTGTTTTTCGCGTTAAATAGAGGGTGGATTGATTTACTCCCTGTTCTACAATTCCGCCTTTTAACTGACTCTGAAATTCTGTATCCAAACAGAGATTTATTTATTATTTATTTTTCTTTACGATTAAAAGTGGCCAATGAATCTTTTGTACACCAACCTGATGATGGACGGTCCGAGTAGCGAGTACAATAAACCCAGGCTGGCCAAAGCATCGGTTTGCCCGTTGGGGCCGTGCTGGCCTGAGGGCTGCGGCACCGGTCCTCGCCGGTTCCCCGGTCACTCCCCGATTCATCGCCGGCTATCAGTTCAGACCCCCTAGTCTCAGTGTCCAGATGCTGGTCGTCAGCCACTCCCGGGTCCTCTTCCTCTCCTCCCGATCCTTCCTGACGCAGGTGGACCGTTTTAGAAGGCTTCCTCCCTGTCAGCTCCTCTCTTCGTATGATCACTCCCAGACTGTCTCCCTCCCGAACTAAAGTCCCAACCTTCCCCTTTCGACCAAAGTCTGGTCTTAAAATGTTGTCGATGTAAAAGTTGGTGATCCTGTGGGACTGGTTGCCAGGTGGCTGGAGCAGAGGCAGGATGGCCCGGTTGGACTCTCCGGAGTCCTCTGGGCGCTCCTGGTTTTGGCGAATATTTTCTTCCATAATGATAAAGTCTGGTCACTCTCTGCACCCTCTTCCTTCTACAATATTGTAATTCCAGTTTCCGGATGCGTCCTGTTCACTTTATTATTAATTAGCAAAATCCCTGTCCTGTGTTCAAAATTAGAAAACAAGAACGGCGAGGGGAAAAACGAATTCCTTTTTGGAGGCAGAGTTTGTATGGTTTTGCTGAGAATACGCGGCTAGGATGATATTGACAAAGAAAAATCATGCTTCAGATTCTGGTAAGAACCTCTTTCTCATGTCTGGCCTTGGAGCTTTTCTTTTCCCAACTCAAAAAAAAAGAGAAATAGTTGTATACCACAGTGTAGGCTATCCAAATTTTTACGGCTCCCTGCACACAATTATTGATGGCTTCAGCAGCAATAAAGTGCCCTGATAAAGACGCCGCTCAAATACTTTCACTACGGATTTTTGGTTTTCATTTCTGATTGGCTACGAGATGCTGCCATGACGTTGTACTATGGTTTTTCAGACACGTGCCTCAGACCAATAGAGCTGGAGAACTGGTGTCATGTGAGGTTCCCGGAATTCCCTGGAGGCGCAGATTAATCCAATCCAATCAGTCAATTCATGATGCATTCAGGCTCAAGTGGAAATTTCTTATTACTTGAAATTTTGACGGAGTAGGTTGCAAACAGAGGAGGCTACTCTAGTAAGAAATAATGTACAGGCAAATAGTAATTAAAAGCCCACTTTGCGCGCTTGTAAATGACTATACAGCCTTGTTTGTTGATGGCCAGTCGTTGTTGTAGAGCTAGAAGCGGCATAAGCCCCTTGGAATGGGTATATTTCCTAGTCTCACCGGTATGTGCAATAGATAACCATGTTTGATTTACAGCATATGGATACCCGGCAAAAACTCAAAAGTCACGCACTTAACTTTCTGAATCAAAACAGGGATAAGGTGAATCTAATGCTGTTTGTGTTTGTTTTCCTGCTCAGACACTTAAAGAATGGCTACGGTGGTTGGGACTGGTATAGTAGCAGGCCTATTTTTGCATTTACAGCCTAGTAATATCGTAGAGAATTGGGCAGTGTGGTTATGGATCTACCAAAAGAGGTTGTCTTCAATAGCTACAGGTAGTTTTGTCAGATATGGCCAACAGCAGGATATATTTCACATGTGTTGACCTACAGCAAATTTGAACCTCTGATCGTTCCATTTCGTGGAACATAGATGCCGTTGTTTAAAGGCTCCTTGCAACCCGCCCTTTAATACCATGTAGCTGTAAAACGGAGCGTAAATTACTGTTTTGTTTATTATTTAGTCGGGTTCCTTGTATAAGAGATGTGAAATTTCTTGTGTTCATTTCACAGGGGCCAGGTCTAAGGTCAGTAGGACAACAAGACACCAAAACAGGATTTAACTGCAACTATTGTTGTAGGCTATAATACAGAATGGAAACACGTAGAACCAGGAAACAGACAAATTGCTTCTCTGTATATGGCAGGTTATAAAATTGTACAGTATATGTAATGTATCTATTATTTATTTATTATTTGGCAAGTGTAGGTTAATCCGACGTTTAGTTGCGTATTCTTGAATAGGACTTGATAATTTTTTCTTATACACACAGTCATTGAGCCATATTTCGTGACTCCTGCAAACGGAGACGTGTCCGCTGGAGTTCCAGGTATAACGCCACTACCAACTCAGAAAAGCAGGCGAGTGAGTGAGCGTGGACCGAAAATGAAAGCAGTTCAGTGTTATTCGTGTTTATTTGGTTGCGCAAACACAACATGTGATGCAGATCAAACCTACTACAGTTATATAACATATCCATTGTATGTTGATTAGACTACAAATAAAGGGTCGCTGGCTCATCTTAAAGAAGTCCACCCCGCATGAACGCTGCCACTGAGCCGGAGCGGGTCCGACCGTGGGTGTCTGGGACAGAGACAGCCCAAGTGCAGGCGAAAACATATCACTGAAGGCGAGTAGGCTAAACACTTTGCATCCCCAGGACGTTTAAAGGGAAAGCTGTGGGCTTGGCTGCTGGCTGCAGTCTCACAGCTGGATGCGCAAAGGAAAAAAAAGTAATAAAACATAGCTTAGTAGCACATTCGCTCAAGTAAGATATCAAAAATACTATTTATGAATAATAACTTAATTGGCTTAATTGTCGCCTACAAGTTAAAAAAAATGCGGCCTATTATGCAAGCAAAGTTCATATTCAGTGGGCTACTGTCTGTTTTCTGACATTAATGCCTGTCATGTTTCGTTTCTCTTTTTTTTTATCTTTTACCCCATTATGTTTAATACATCTTGCAATTTATACCGTTAGCAAAATAGTTGTGCCAAAATTCTATATTACCTCAAGTTAATCAAAAGCTCTGGGTCAGAGGTAAACTAGATGGCAATGGACAGGAAATGTCAGTGTTTACTTCAGTAGCGTCGCTGTCTTAGATAGCGTAGCCTAGAAAAGAGAGGAGGGATTCCTCTTTTAGCCCAAAGCATGGGCTGTGATAACCAAAAGCATTTAACGATAAAAACAATCAGCCGGCAGCTCGTTTTTGTTCATAGCTTATTAACATGTAATGAAGAGTGGCTCTAGTTCAAATCGATTCAACATGTATAGTTATAATATCCGATACAATAATCCTTTATTTATCCCTAAGTTTCTGTTTAAAATGAATTAAAACAGGAATTATTGCGAGCCTGTCCGAGAGCAGGCTTAAACTACATCATTGTTTGCAATTAAAAGAACAAATCTCTTTTTCTGTGATGCACTGGCCACGCGACGTTGAGTTGAATGTTCTGTTGGATCAAACAGTGCAGGTGCTGTAAGCATCAGGTTACACCGACAGACAAACAGCTGATCATCTGAGCCAGGTGTAGGCCTCATTTCTGAATATAGATCAACTGCATACTGTTCCGTTCAAACCACTGGTCGCGGTTTTCTTCTGTCAGGCTGAGGCAGTAAGACTATTAAGGCTCACATTTATTTCATTATATCTGATTCAGAAATAAGCACAGAACGCGGAAATCCTTTCAGGTCCATTTGTAGAAACGCTGGATTACTGCGATGTGATAGGTGTTCACCGTTTGACGTTTATCCTTCCACAATCCTCTCCATTGTTTGTGACGGAAACTCGGCGCTAAACGCCCCGAATCCTCCGCACACCTTCAGCCCATTTAGAAAACACATGTACGTATGTTGGCTGCGCATTTCTTCAAATGAACAGTGAAGGACTTTACGAGATTATTATCAAAACGAAATATCGTACAGATCATTATAGCCACTAGCTAAGAATATCAAATACAAAACGTAATCTTAAAAACAGAATTGAACTGAATTTGTCAGCCGCTGAGCCTCCTCTTTTAAACGCGCTTAAATTGCCCCCCTCCACCCAAAAAAAGATTAAAAAAAAAAAAAAAACACCTGTATAGTGTGTATGTATGATGAAGTGAAGTTTTGGGCATTTTTGTGCGTATATACTCATATACTTAGCCCCAGTCCTTTGAAGAACTGGATAGAACCCTTTCAGATCACAAGGACCTTCTTAAGCACCTCTCTGCTTTTTTATTTAGTCTTCAGAAGAACATTTCTTTGCATAGCTAAGCATAGCTGTCCAGTCAGGAATTACATAGTAAGTAATGTCAATGCTCTTACATCTAATATTATGACGATATTTCAGCTTTTGGTGATAGTTCAGCTTTAATCACATTCACACGGGCAGGCAGGCTTTTTGTGGCTCTGTAAGATGCTGTTTCCTGCATTGTGTTGGAGCCCAGATGTGAGATGAGCCAGCAGACAAAGCAGAGGTCAGCCAGGACCATCAGCTTCCTGTCCGCTCTACAAAACCTCTCAGAGGGGGAGGAGGGACGAGGGGATCTCTGAGGTTAGGGGACACTTCCTATTTCTCTCTGTCTACCCTATTTATGCAGGAAAGGGGGAATTAGTGGAAGGACGCACAATAATCACACACACACTTTGACTCTAACTGATTGGCATTGGGAAGGAAAATGGCTGAACTATGACCTCCAGCTGGTGATGATCAGGAGGCAAAGAATCACTCAGCCCATCCACTATAACTTGGAAAGTTTTTATTACACAAATACATAATAAAATCTTAGCAGTGAGCGTAACAGACTACTTCTGAAAACTCCCTATAAGCCCAATTGATAAAAATCAGATGTGTAAAAACCAGGTGAAGAAGTACTCATTAATTCAGTCTAAAGCTAAAGCGTCTCTGATCATCACCAAAGAAACCAGAAAATATTGCTGGACTCAGCACTGCTATCTATTGCTATGAATCACAATTTAAAAAGACCCAAAAAGCAAAAAACAAACAAACAAAAAACTGCAAAAATCTTTTCTTAAGGAATATTAAACCCCTCCAGATCTACATTAAGCTTTAAATGTTTAAGTAAGCATTTCATAAAACTGAGTAGTTCTAATATGGATGAACATTCACCATGATGATGTAATAAATTTTACCCACATATGCACCCAAACACAAACACAAATTGTCAAAATTACAAGAGGTTTGGTTGAGGTTTTTTTTCTTTTTTTTTTTTACTTTTTGTATGTGGAGAAAGGCAAGAGGAAATATTGGTTTTCAAGGCAGGGATGCACTTTACAGGAGGGACTCAGTAATCAGTGTTATCATGATAATATAGCAGGTTTAATAATTATCAGGAGCTGATTTCCTGCAGTTACAAGACAAAGGAGAGGGAAAACAGTCCTACCTGGACACACTCCTTGTCCTCCTTTCGTGTTTCTTTCACCAGTTGCCTCTGTGTCTTCCTCTGCTGGCCTCTGACGAGATGTTCAAAACACCATGAGCAGGCTTGTAGCTATCAGTTACTGTTCTAATCCTCCTGATCGTCGGGCCATGAATAAACCCAGTGTGAAAGCAGCCCTACAGGCCAGACTGATGAGCTTCGGCAGCTCCAACAGATCTTGGCATCCTGGACGACCACTCGGTCCTGCATGAGTTCACAGCAGTACTGGCTGACAAAGAAAGGTTATGCTCCATTGCTTTTTTAATTTTAAAAGGCCTCACAAGTTTCCCCTCTGTAAAAGAAAAGGGACGCAGCACACACTGGGTTCTGTGGCAGGACTCATACCACTGTGTTGTTTTGGAGGTTTAGTGAATGCTGCTTTGAAAAGTCTAAGCTGAGCTGCAAACTAGACATTTGTCTGTCCATTTCGTGTTAATGTCTCTTCAAGCAGCACGACCAGCAGAACCTTTAATGACATTAGTGTAAATTGTTTTCTCAACATAAGTTGAGAATCCTTGATTTATGTATTTCTTATTACATTTGAAAGGGGTCTGTGGTTATTTCTCCAGAAGGTATTTTCAGTCCACAATGCGTATTATCTGATATAACTGGAATCCATTTTATTCTACAGTGTACTCGCTTGAATGTAGCTCATTCTTACTTAGAGATTATTTATCCATTTCTCTCAGTGTCAGTCAGATCAGTTGTTGCATGTTATATATATCGAATGTTATTTCTTCTTAAAAAATCTTGCCTTAGACCTGTCCAGGATCTACCCCGCCTCTCACCCAGTGACAGCTTGGATAAGCTCCCGTCACCTCTGACCCTAGAGGACAAGCGGTTGTAGAACATGAGAATGAAAAATGTTACCTTGGTAAAATTAAACAAAATACCCTCTGTCTGCAGTGTCTTTCTATTAGAAACTGTGCAGTTTCCAAACCAGACAGTGATGCTGCTCAACAGAATGCTGCTGTAATGATGTAATGATGTGTTAGCATCCTCAGGAAATGGAGGTGTTGCTGAGCTCTTGTAGTGAGTACTGTGGTGTTTTCAGTCCAGGAGAGGTCCTCTGTGATGTTCAGCCCTGTGATGTTGTTGGTGTTGTATGTTCTCCTGAAGTCAATAACAACCTCCCTTGTCTTCACTAGTAGAGGTTGTTGGGCTTTCACCATCTCTCCAGCTGTTGCATCTCCTTTCTGTATGGTGTGTCACTGTTGCTGGTGATGAGGTTAACTACAGTTGTATCATCTGCACACTTGATAATAGGGTTGGAGCTTAACCTCATAGCACAGTCATGGGTTAGTGCTCAGGGAGGTGGTGGCTGAGTATCTGCTGCCAATCCGGGGTCCAGCATTAGTGGGAGGATGGTTTTATTGTGCTGCATCACTAGTTGTTAAAGTACTTCACCGCAACTGGGGTCAGTCCAACAGGGCAGTAGTCATTCAGTCATGTTGCAAGAGCCTTCTCTGGCACTGGTATGATGTTAGAGGTCTTGAAGCCCTTTAGTTCCAGTGCTTGTCTCGCCAGGTCTCTGAGTAGGGGACATTGAAGGAGACACAAAACACAGAGACAGAGTTGTATTTATTGCCACAAACGCTCACATATGGGAAAAATCTGTTTGGTGTAATAAACAATTGGTGTACGTGCCAGACGGGAGTAATAAAAAATAGCCATTTCCATTCTTCAGGAGATGGCAGATTGCAGCCAATCACCCTCTCAGTAGATCAAATTATAAAGTAATGGTTGAGATTAGGATGTGTACCTCAATGATGCAGGTGTACACCATCACTGACATTGGTGGCAGAAAGTGCATCCTCTGTTATGCCTTTTTAAGTACAGATTTGGTGTTCAGCTCCCACCTAAGGTCCTGCGGGATGATGGCTCCCAGGAAGGCTCCATAATGTTCACTAGGGCCATGGGGAACCAGTGCTCAGTGTTTATGAGTCGAGGGAGAGTTTTTCCAGCCGCACATGTTTCCTCACATTTGAAAGGAATATTGTGATCCACCTGCAGATGGAGTCAGGCACACTCAGCTGGGAGAGCTTGTCCAGGGTTGATGGTATTGAAGGTAAAGCTAAAAACCCCAAACCAGACCTTGGTATAGGTTTCAGCATACTCCATGATGCTGGAAGATGATGTAGGGCCATGTTTACTACCTTGCAAACAAGACCTGTTGGCATATATGTGAAGTGCATGGAACCCATTAAAGGGTCAGTGATGACTTCAAGATGGGACAGAACAAGGCACTAAAATGACTTCATCACCACAGAGGTCAGGCCGTCAGGTTTGTAGTTATTAAGTCCAGTCCAACTTGTGTTTTGGAGACAAGAATGATATGTCCACATCAGTGGTAGACATGTGGAATTTCTTTATGAATAAGTTAGAACTTGCAACACTAATTGGGTAACTGTCATTCAGGTCTGTTGGCCTGATTTTATGCTTAATTTGCACACGCCGTCAGAAGAAATAAAGTTGCACAATATACACTGAACTGCTACACGGTGCATAGATACTTTATTGCCCTTTCAGTAGCAGTTACAATTAATTGTAGTCTTTTAAGACTACAGAGTTCAGATTAAATGATAGGCATTCTGGTTCAAGATTTATGGAAAAACCAACAGAGGCCTACAATCACGTGTAGGGAAAAAATGAAGTGTCTCCTCAGTTGAATATAAAATGAAAGTTAAAATAAACATCAGTGTCTCATATTCGAATGTTTTCTAGCTCAATTTTTCCACATAGGAACATAGAAGTGTATTTCAAGCATCAATAGTTCATTCAAAGCATTGGAAGGATTAAATATCAGTGTGTGTGATCTGTACTACCAGCTGCATCATTAACAAGGCATTGTTCGTAATCATAATTTACATTCATTGCCTCAAAAAGATTTGTAAAAAAGGCATTTTTAAACGTCAGCAAAGGACAAGTCTTCTGAGTGCAACATTTATTCTACAATGAAGGAACAAATAGAAAATTACTGTATGGAGTTTAACCAGGAACACGACCTTGACCTGATGCAGAACGACCATCTCCGTTCCCTTTCCATTATCTTCTCTCCTATCCCATTCTGTCATCTCTCCACCAACCATCAGACAAAGGCTATTATTATTCCAGCTAAATATCATACTTTAAAATGCCCTAATTAAAACTGTGTTGCTCTGTCTCTTTAATCTGATGGTGCTGATTGAATCTGGGTGGCAGTAAGTACCACTGTCTGTAAAACTCAGGGGAAGTTTTCTATTAGACAGTCTTTGGCTTCTTTCTCTCCACTCCGGCTCTTGGAGGTCACTCTCTCTTTTCAATTAACACCCTGGTATTAAAACATATTCATTCTGGTCTGACAACAATATTTAATCTATAGAGAATATAGTAACAGTTTATGGAATAAATTTGGACTGACTCAAGGGTCTCTTTTACCAGTGACAACTTTCCATTTTCTTCACCTATATATATTTCCTCCCTGAACTTTGCTGGAACTACTAACAACTAATTTTCAGTTTATCAAGTAAATGCTTTTTTTATTTACGTGAGGCTACATTCCTCACTGAGTTTCCTGAGTTTCTGTCCTCACTTGTGATGAACTATGACAGAATTCTGATCTCTGGTGATTGTAATTTTCATGTTAATGTTACATCTAACAGCAAAGCCACTTCCTCGCCATTATGGATTCCCTCAATTTTTTGCAGTCTGTCTCTGGCCGAACCCAAAACCATGGTCATACATTAGACCTTGTGTTCAAACTTGGTTTGAATATTCCTTCTCTGGCTATGGAAGACATGGGGATCTCAGATCATTTGTGCATTAGATTCTCCATCCTGCTTCATATTGTTGCCAAACCTCAGTCATCTGTCTTACACTCTCACACAATAAACACCTTTTCAGCTGTTAAATTGGCTAAGGTCTTTGCAGCCTCATCTTAATCTCACAGTGTCCTGACCAGTTCCCCTTATATCAATACTGAGGAGCTTTTAACCCAGTTCAAGCCTACCTGTGCTCTTATTTTAGACAGTTGCCCCCCTTAAGACTAGGAAATCAGCCCTGGCTTAATGCTGACACCTGCGCACTGAGGCAGTCATGTAGGAAAGCTGAAAGAAGATGGAAAAGCCACAGGCTACAAGTCTCATGTGACATCATGAGGGGCTGTCTTAACACTTACCAGGAAGCTGTTAAGGCAGTGAGGGCAACATATTTTGCCAACATCATCTCCAGAAACTCCCACTCCTCAAAATCATTATTCAAAACAATTAACACAATTCTAAACCCTGTTGCTAACGCCTGCCCTGTGCCCCCCATGGTCAGGTGTGAAGATTTCCTATATTTCTTCATAAACAAAATTGAGAACATCTGATCTGCCATCTCACTGTCAACTTTTGACACCTCCTTCTTCCTGCCTTGCTCTGCTGTTCTAAATTTGAGCCTGTATCCCTCTCTCAGATTGTTGACATTGTCTCCCATACTAGGCCAACTACCTGAACCACAGACGTTGTTCCCACCCACCTGCTGAGGGAAGTTTTTAATACCTTAGGTCCCACGGTCTCACTCCTCCTCAGCAGTAGCCTGGTCCTGTTCCATCATGCTTCAAACACGCAGTTGTTCAGCCAATCATCAAAAAAACAAACCTAGATCTTGCTGTCCTAAATAATTTTCGGCCAATCTCAAAGATCCCTTTTCTATCCAAGGTCTTGGAAAAAATGTCTACTCCCAGCTTCTGTCTTTCTTAGATGAAAACAATATCATGGATAAATTTCAGTCAGGTTTCAGGTCACGATACTCTGTGCAGGTTTTGTACCTTAAGAAGGATTACCTAGAATAACTTTCTTAATTCACTCAAAAATGAATCAGTAAATGTAAAATGTTTTGAATTCTTTGGACTTTTCCCATTTCCATCATTCGGTTGACTGTAACCTTGGTGCTGTTCAATCTTGGTCCAGTATGCTACCACCGATAAACCTGGCAAACATGACATGATTCTTCGTTGATTAAGATAATGAAACAAAACACAGTTATTCCACAGTTTCCTGCAAAACGGGGTAATATACTGTACATAAATACTGTATGACATTTCCATGTTTTTGTTTGTATCATTGACAGAAATAGATTGTGTAATCTGTGACTGGAATTTACTCCACCAGAAATAGAGTCCATAAAATGGGTCCAAAAAATAAATTTAAATACCACACTGACGGCTGATGATGATTATATTGCATGTGATTTTTCAGAGCTTTTGATCTAATTTTATACATCATATTATATTCTATGCATTTAAAATATTCTGACCCATTGACTGAATGCACTTAATAACTCATAATGCTGCATAAATAATAAAACTAAATAAGCTAAAATTAAAATCTCTTTAAATCTTTTAAAGGTATTCAGATCCTTTGCTGTGGCACCTCATATTCTTGAGATGAAAAGTCCAGCATTAAATTGCAGATCATCTATACACTGAATGGATTGGACATAGTTTAGTGGGGCACATACTTGTCCATTTAAAGGCCTCACAAAGATCAAGAATCCAACAGTTATTCTAACGGCTGGAGAGAAACAGCTCCAAACATAAGTAAAACACCCATTTTATGCTTTATCAGAAAATCTTTAAAGGTTTCTGAGAACATGGAAAAGTGCACAAGGACATTTAAATTTAAAACACAGCATACATTACTTAACATATCAGATGCACCAGTGGGACAGCTCAATATCTAGCAACGAATAGGACTCCTAACAGAAGAGTCATCTCTTCATCCCTGATTCCCTATTCATGTCCAATGTTTTCATGTAACACACCAATCATGTTCATGAAAAAAAAATGTAAAAATGACATTTTGTACTTTCCAGAGTCACATTTTAATATAAAATCTAATATTTACTATGACAAATTTAAATATAATTTATGGAGATGTGAACCACAACTTGTCATAGAACTCTAGACCATTAAACACTAAATGAAAACTTTAAAATATTGGAAACATGTAGTCAGACAAGGCTTGTGCAACAGTTTCTGTATGCATATATACATACACATATGTGATTGATTGATTGATTGATTGATTGATTGATTGATTGATTGATTGATTGAGAGCAGATATGTTAAGTGTTAAGCTACATAGGTGTACTCCACTTGTCCCAGCGGCAACCACCTGTCCTGGACCCTAGCTGGAGCCATATCCCTGAAGTCACTGGCAGAGAGGCAATGTACACCCTGGACAGGTTGCCAGTCTCAGGGCTGTTTCATCCACCTGTGTGAACATAACAAAAAAAAAATCAACATTAGCCACAACGATCAGGTCTAAGTTTAAGCCCAACAAAATGAATTAAAATGTGATTATTGGAACTGTACACAGTTCCCTGCTTTTGTACATGGTCACATATCTAATGCAATCTCCTACCTCCCCCATGTCGCTGCCATCACAGTGGAGGACGATGACATTCAGTGATGATCCTCTTCGCAAGGACTGTAAAAGGAAGGCAAGAAAGCCTTTACACTTTGTCAAATGCCTTTGTCAAATGTAGATGATATTCTCTAAATACAATGTGTTTGTTTCATTTAGACGTGCTAATACCAGTTATCTAAAACTGAAACAGGGAACACTGATACACATGTTTCTGCTTAGGAATGGTGTGTATGGCCTGAAGCAAATACTGAAAAATTATTTCCTTGTTTGGTGTAATTTCTAAATTGTCCAAAACGTATGCCTGATTATTATCAATAAATTGCTCATCCTAAGAACTATAGCTACAATAAAACTTAAGAACTTGTTAAAGGACACCTAATAAAAGAATAATGTAGTGATCCAAATAAATGATGACGTCATCTCATAGGTCATAGGGTCATGGGGTTGCTAGAGTCTATCCCAACTGTCATCAGGTGAGAGGCAGGGTACACCCTAGACAGGTCACCAGTCTATCACAGGGCTAACACAGCTACATTCACACTCACACTCAAGCCTATAGCTAATTTAGAAGGACCAATGAACTTAGTGAGCATGTCTTTGGGTGGTGGGAGGAAACCAGAGTACAAAAACACATGTAAAAAACTGGACCCATAAAGCTCTGAGTCAGACTCAAAATTAAGGTTAACTAATTTGATTTAAACATTTTTGTTATACATGCAAAACAAATGGTAAAGATCCTTTAGGAGAACTCTAACCAAAGTTCTACCTGATAAAATTCTTTGTCAAATTCATTCTCATTGTCATTCTCTGGAGGCAGGAGCCTACCCCTGATGTCATTGGGCAAGCGGCGGGGTACAGGACAGGTCACCAGTCTATCTCACATTCACACCAATTTAGAATCACCAATGATTTGCCTTGCTGTGAGGCATTAGTGATAATCACCACTGTGCTGGCCCACTATATATTCAATTATATAGAGTACATATGACAGCGTTGCTATCATCCTCAGATCACCCACCAGTTCCAAAGACTCAAGAGGGCATCCCAGCCTTCTTCACCGGTCTGTTCAGTCTTGTCTTCTGCTGAGATGTTGCTGCTCCAGCAGACTACTCAATAAAAGACGGCTGATGCCACCATAGAGTCATAAAGGACCTCAATAGTGCTCAACTGTCATTAGCAGGAAGAGTCTGCTCTGGCCTCTCTTATACAGTACCCTTGAGTGTTCATTCCAGTCTAGGTATTTATAAGAGGCCACTATCTCTGGGTCCATTCCCTGGATGTTCACCGGTATGTGTTTGTCATTTGTCATTTATACAGACAAGACAATGGATATTAATTGTACTGAGTAAGGTGTAGGATGGATCAGACCTTAATACTGTTCTCATCTGTTTCATTTCTCCCAAGTATTTAAAATCTGATCTCATCTCTGTTTTACAAAGTAAATATAACAAGCTCTTCAAATTAAATTGTCAGTGCCCTCTAGAATGCCCCATGCAATTGAGTTCCAATCACCTGCCCATTGTTCATTACCTACAGTTATCCATTCCTAAATAATATGCAAAATTATCCAGCCTGCTTACTGTCCTCCACATATTTCTACATTAGGTCAGTCGACTGACCCGCAATATACAGTAACTACTATTGTCACCGACATAGTTTTACGTCCATCCTTGCTCTGGACATTTCAGGCTCTAGGTTCTATAAAGAACTATCTATTTTTTATTGATTCTATATAAATAAACTGAAAGAATCTGTATTTTCAAGTCAAAATGTCTCTAGCAGTCATAGATATAATGACTTTTATACAAGACCACCTTTTTTTTTTTTCAACGAATCAGAAGCAAAATAATCTTACATGTGTCCTACTAAGTATGTATTCTTCAGTGCCTGATATCTCATTCCTCTGTGCCTTTATCTATTCAAACATGCAAATGAGTTTCATTTTTTACTTATGCTCCTGAACCCAATGCAGTTTATTTTGACTGCAATAGACTGGAGACCTGTCCGGGGTGTACCCCACCTCTCACCCAATGACAGCTGGGATAGGCTCCAGCAACCCCCACGACCCTAGTGAGGATTAAACGATATAGAAGATGAGATGAGATGAGATGAGATGAGATGAGATGAGATGAGATGAGATGAGATGAGATGAGATGAGATGAGATGAGAATGACAATGTTGTGTAAATTGAAATCCAGCCATGCTCAGAGTTATTTGTCTAATCAGATATTGAAGAAATATTTGCGTATGGCTAAAACTAAACAGGACTCTCCAGAAAAACCAAACCTTTCCCTTGCAGCAAATAATATACCAGCTGTGACTCTTAACATTTCTTCTTCTTGATATGTTCCTTTGTGCATTTGTACTTTCAAATGAATGCAGATTCCACTTTCAAGTGTGTAGTTGCTATTATAGTCATGCCTTCTAAACCTAAATTAATAAAGTGTTCTGATTGGAAAAGTCATTAAATCTTCTTATGAAGACACAACTCATACCTGGAAAGAAAACACCACATGGGTAAACGGTTCTTAATCAATCTGCTACGTCATGTCAGATCTGTGCCAAAAGAAAGATGTCTAAATCTAATAGGAACATGGCCATCAGGTGATGAGCCTGAATATAAATGCAGAAGCTGTCAAACAACTCATCAAATCAGATCCCATGGCTGTGGGACCAGTGATTGGATGAAGGTGGGGGAGCAAAGGGTGACAAGAATAAGGACCCGAAACCAAAGTGGTACATAATGACAGGAGGTGTGACAAAAGTAATGTCTACATTTCACAGCAACAAGGTCAAGAGAGGACCATCTTCATCATCAGTGTAGCTGTCAGAAAGCTCCTCCAATTACTTCTCTCAATTGGCTGCAGCCCAGTTTGTCAAGGTCTCTTAGTACTGACGCATCCATGATTCACCGTGGAGTGTGCATGTCTGCAAGAACGCAGACCTACCTGTGTCTATGTGTTATGCTTGACAGCTGGCTTGACACCAGCTAATGAATGAAGTAATTAACTACCCAAGGAACGAATTATCGAAGAAGTGTCATCTTATACATCCGGTAAAAAAGCAGAAGCTGTGAAATGGTGGTTTTGACAAGATGTCAAAAGTACCATTGACACACACACATTGTCACAGTCCTCTCTTTGTGTGCAATTATGACATGTCTTGATTTGCCTGGACAGAAAATGGGATTTACAAACAGCAATAGAATACATGGACAAAAGTCAACTTATACACAGACACGCACATGTGCGCACGCATGCGCACACATAATATATATATCTAAAAGGAGATAGATAGATAGATAGATAGATAGATAGATAGATAGATAGATAGATAGATAGATAGATAGATAGATAGATAGATAGATAGAGCACAGAAGAAGAGCACAGTCCTTTGAGATTCTGTCTCCTCCTGTTGAGATTATCCGGTGACAAGTTCAGATAACAACATCAACTTTCATGTTACGGGGGGTTAAAGTGCGTATTAGACAACATATTTATACATTCCAGGCATTTTAAATAAGTTATATATTTGTTTTTGATCAATCGAGCTTTTTTCACAGTCAACGTTATGCGACGCAATGCAAGAGATAGTGATAAAAGATCAAATAAATTCATACACAACTATTAATATTTTACAGACACCCCTCGGTACAGGGAGAATGCTGCGGTCCAAGGCGCGCTCAGCGAGTTGGCGCTCGAGTGTCTCCGGTGTACTGTACGCTCCAAACCAGCTGCAGTAGCTCAGACCCTATATTCTTTTAGCTATTGACTGTTTTTTTAAGATATAATCAAATGCCGTTGGTTGGTTATCATGTCTGAAGAGGAAAATAAGGTTTCGGATGAACTTTTCAAAGATGTCAAATTCTACGTGGTTGGGGACATTGACCAAAAGGTGAGGCTCTGGACGTACGCTAGTTTTAGCTAAGTTGATAGCATGCTAACCCATTCAGTCTAAGGGGAATGTTGCAGAGGAAGCTAAGGAGCAAGCTAACTAGGGTGACATGCTACAAACAGCTACTAGCAGCTCGCTGTTTAGCCAGCATTAATCGCGTTGTGGGGGATCCCTATGGCCTGCCTTTAGATGGTGCGCGAGTCTGTTTATGATGCTTGCTGAAAGTTTCTTAGAACTGTACTTTTTTGCAGCCCTTTAGCATTAGCTATGTATTTCTTGTGTTAGCTACTAGCCAATAGCCTGCGGTTTATGTGTTAAGGGGCTTGCTAAACTGGTGTTAAAAGTGGCATTTGGTAGCTTGTTTTTTTTCTAAGATGGGGCTGCGCGTCCGCCTCGCCAGTATTACATCGCCGTTTTAACGTGCCGTGAAACAACAACGCAAAGGATTACACTGTTATTTATAATCAACCTGTGACTATCAGCATCTTGCTGAATTGTGCCCCCCGGTTTGCGCATGCGTTGGCGCTATTTCAGTCGTTGTTCCAGGGACTTGTGGCACAAAGCTGTACTTCCTGCCAAATAGTGCTTCTTAGCTGTACCGCTCCTCGCGGCTGTTTATATTAATTTGAGGCTATGTGTTAGGAGGTACATCCAATTAAATAACATAACTTGGTACTAAGTGAAATGCAACGTCGCTGTCAAGTACCTTGCTATAAATTTCACTATTCTAATATTTAGCTCCATGTTTTCGAAAAAGACAACACTTACACTAAGCTTTTTACATGACTTACTCCAGTGATGTTACTACAGTGGAGTATTTCTAGTGTGACAAGGTGTCAGACTTGTAGTTGGAACTGAGAGATGAAGGGAGGAACAAAGGGTCTCTGCTCATCTTTCTTGCTTGAAGGAAAGGAGCCTACCTCTAACTACATTTATCCCCTGCACGGATGCTTTATCAGCTGTGCAGTCCTGTGTCTCACACCACCTCTATAATAGTGACAGTGTTGAATTTAACACAGTAGTCTAAAAGGCTTGCTGTGTTATTTGTTATACTTTGTGTTATTGTACAATATTTGACCAGTGAAATATTAAATCCACTCTAGTCTGAAGCTGAATTGTTCTGAATCTTCTGTTAACACTCCAGGTGGTGCAGCTGTTGAAAGCTGGAAAAGGAAAGGAGGTGTCATACAATGCTCTGGCCACTCACATCATTGCAGAGGATGGGGACAACCCTGAGGTGGGCGAGTCCAGAGAGGTTTTTGACCTTCCTGTTGTAAAGGTAAGACCTGTGTTAGACCTTTTGTATTTGGTTTGTCTGCTTGTGTTAAAAGGGATCCCAAAAGGAAAATTAAAGGAAAATTTTATCCATCAGAAATATCAGGAGGTTGTAAGCACGTCTTTTTGAAACCTGTTTGTAGAACAGTAACTTTGGTGTATTTATAAAGTACAGTCTGCAGTTTTTTGCATAGATAGCCTAGTATTGCAAACAATTGTGCTTTGTGGGGGATTTAAAGCTTTACCTTATGGCGTTGCTTATGTTTTTCAGCCATCCTGGGTGATCCTCTCAGTCCGATGTGGAGACCTGCTACCGTATCCTTCCACAGTCAAATTCATTACACCTCATGTTGGTCTGGGTTAAAAGCAGTGATCAGAGCAAAAGTTCGTGCTTATAATTTCACAAATGAAAACTCTTTTTCTAGAGGATTCTATGGCACAGAGATTATAAAAGGCAGGGAATAGAAGTGACATAACATTTGGTTGTGTTTTTCCATAACCATGAACATCACAGTGTTACTGGGTTCTCGCCAGAATCAGGACAGATATTCTTTGGTGTGACAGCTTGTCTGCCTAAGGTAAGTGAGTGCATTTGTGTGTGTGAGCATGGTCAGCTTGATTATAATGAAGTGAAGACATGGATTGCTTCTAAACCTACAAAATACATTCTGTGTTGCTGTACTCAGTGTATTTTTTGAAAAGTTGTGAATGTTTTTCTCCATGTGTGTATACACGCAGCTTCCAGATGATCTCAACGCTTTGTGGGCCTACATTACCTTTTATGGGGGAGAATGTCAGCTTAACCTCAACAAGAAGGTCACCCACTTAGTAGTGAAGGAACCTAAAGGGGTAAGTGCGTGATCATCTGTTAACTGTAGTAGCCTGACTATGTGCATTGTTATTATTATTATTATTATTATTAAGAATTTATATCAGGGTGTTCTTACATTTCACATTTTGCTTATCTTATTTTCTGGAGATGCACATTATACAGTACATTCTTATTATGGAGCTTAGTATTTAGTTTGTTTTCTTCTCCAGGCCAAGTTTGAATGTGCCCTCAAACACCCGGGAATCAAGATTGTCACTCCAGACTGGATAACAGATTCTGTCAAAGGTAACGCCAGTGTTGGTAATCCAGTGTATATGTTAACCAAATGTACATTTTACTGGGGAAGTTCTGTTTGCCTTTTGCATGCTTAATTTCTATTATATATTTTTTTGGTGGATAGGAAATTCTCTGGTCTTTTTTCTTTGACACAAAGGACAACAGAAATAGTGTTGCACCTTAAGATCAAGATAGATATTTACACTGTATTGCTTTAGGTGTTAAAAATGCATACATTACCATGCATAAATATTACAGATGACATAACATAAACAATTCTAGTGTGGAAGTGGGGAAACAATAATCAGAGCTGCTGTTAATGAGTGGAAGTAAATTCAACAAATTTAATGGACATTGTCCTTAAGCACAATTTAAACCTCAAATCAAGCAGTGGTTGCTCTAAGCTTCACCATTATTAATGCCAGTCTGTCTTCATTTCACTGTTTGTCCTGATGTATATTAGCAATAACAAACATCAGAGGATAACTGGAGACTGCAGCGGGCATAGCAGCTGTAAAGTTGCATTTCATATGGAGTTAAATGTGAATGTCAAGATGAAAAAAATGTGATAATGTGTATAAAATGCCCAAACCTTTTACACAGTGCTGTGCATATTCCCAACCAAACATGAAGAGGCTAATAATCACTGTGATCAGATATAAATTGATCAGTGGATACAAAACAGTTCTTCTCTCTTTTCATGTTTTATAGACAAAAGTAGGAAGGATGAGATGCTCTATCACCCCAGACTTACATACGTGGAGCCAGATGAAGAGGAAGAGAGTGAAGCAGAGTCATATGAACAACACTCCCAGTCAGATGGAAGCTACAGCCCTCGGCGATCCCGGCTGTCCAGTGGTGGTTCATCTGGTGAGGAGTCCAGCCCCCGCAGACGTCCAGGACCCAAAAGACTGAACTCTCTCTCTCCAACGTCTTCACGCAAACCTGAGCGCCGCAGCGAACGGATGTTCGATGACTCAGACGATGACTCCTCCACAGAGAAAGAGGGAACCAACCTCAACTGGACGCCAGCTGAAGTTGTCCCACCCACACCCCCTATTTCAACAGGTACAGCCAGACGGCGTGGGCCACCTGGCAGCAAAGACCCAGTGTCAACAGGAAGTGGGCTGATCAACCTGTGCGCCACTGTGCCTCCTGTACCTGGCAGTGGAGGAAGTATACCAGAGGCTCGCTCTGCTACTGCCTTCAGTCAGTCCACACAACAAGGTCAGTGTGCAAGGCCACTTCAGAAATGTCTTTTTGTAATTTCCTTAGAGCCCCAACTTCAAACGTAATTCAATATAGAGCTATAGATATTATCAATGGAACACTGTATGGTGAACGTTTCTAATCATATTCGGCTGACAAGCATTGATCCTAACCCAGTGTCTCGTTGATACACCTCATTCTACCTTTCAGGTGTACCAATTCCAGAAGGTATCCCTGGGTGGAGCTTGGCTGCTAGAACCCTCCGCAACATAACAAACAACTCTGACATGCAGCCAGCCAATCGACCTGCCAGCGTAGCACATGTAAGACATACCAGTGGTTCTCCCTTGATATTAAAGCTGAGCTGCTCTGGATTTGGTACTCCATCTGCTGTCACTGAGCAGCCTATGAACCGGTCTTGTTCTTCTCTGTTGCAGATTATCCAGAATCTGACAGCCAATCAGACGAAGCCATTGGAACAGCAGACCAATCAGAGCCATGCTCAGACCCTAAATAATACCAACCCACCTCTATTCAATCAGTCCAAACTGGCCAGCCAGCCCCTCACAGCAGAGCAGCAACAGTTACTACAACAATCACACCAGGCTGCTCAGCAACAACATCAACAGTTACCACAGCAACCACCGCATCAAATGATGCACCTTCAACAGCAGCATCAGATGATGCAGTTACAACATCAACAGCAACAGTCACAAGTTGCACAACAACCAGGGTTTCCACAGTTGCCCCAACAGCAGCAGCAGCAGTTTCAGCTGCAACAACAGCAAATGCACCAACAGCAGATGTTTTCCCAGCATCAGCAGCAGCAGCAGCAGCAGCAGCAGCAGCATGCATTCTCCCAGCAGCAGCTGCGGCCCCAACAGCTTATACGGCCTGGTCTACAGCTGCAGCAGCAACAGGCTTTGCAGCAACAGCTCCAGCAGTTTCAGCAGCAGCAACGCATGCAGATGCTACAGCAGAATCAGCAGCAGTTGCATCCCCAGCACCTGCAGCAGCAGCAACAACAACAACAACAACAGCAGCAGCAGCAGCAGCAGCAGCAGCAGCATTTCTTGCAACAGCAACACATGCAGCAGATGCAGAAGCAGCACTTGCAGAGTCAGCAACAACAGGTTCTACAGCACCAGAACCAGCAGGTCCTGCAGCAGCAGCAGCA